>NW_025938858.1:0-317 GCF_000764305.2 Hyalella azteca | reverse complement strand
CATCAGTGCAAGTCATTTTGCGCTCACTAGAACGTATCCTTTTTGGGAAGTAGGCGCGTGACAATATTGCTCCGGTTACTCGTGTCAGGCGGTAACGGTAGAGGGTTAATATAATTTCACCGGTCTAATTTGCCGTTGTTCGACGTTATCTACATTTAAAACTTTTATGAACTCCATTATCATACATACCGCAATACGTAAAATTAATAATAGTATTAATTACCGGTATCAAACATAAAATATGTTATATAGGTACCTATGATAATTTTAACTTAATTTCCAAGCCGGTCAATGTTACCCCGTCACGGCTGCCATCA
>NW_025938857.1:0-372 GCF_000764305.2 Hyalella azteca | reverse complement strand
TGGGGTAGGCCTAAATAAGGCATGTTTTTTAGGAATAATTGCTGGGGTAGGCCTAAATAAGGCATGTTTTTTAGGAATAATTGCTGGGGTAGGCCAAAATAAGGCGTTTTTACTAGGCCTAAATTAACTTGGGGGACACGCTACCAAATATTTATCTCGATTGAAACGCTTCATTGTTTAATTATTGAATGAAGGTGACTAGGCAACGACATGATGTGTAGATTCAAGGATTGCTAACAGTTTGAACTATAATATATGTATCGTTTGCTCTAGCATACATTAGTTACACACAACTCTCATAGCGTAAATTCTACCCTCATAATGTAAATTCTACCCTCGCAGTGTAAATTTTACCTTCATAATTTAAATTTT
>NW_025938856.1:0-11699 GCF_000764305.2 Hyalella azteca | reverse complement strand
GAGGCACGTACTGCAGTTCCAGCCCTCATACACGCACTGCTCGAAGCTTCTGTTCCAGTCACTGTTCTGGTAATACACGTAGGATAAACCCGTAACGTGCATGAAACCAAATTCTACAAACACGCAATAATGGAGCTATGGTCCTCTCTGCGATGGCTTATAAGATTTATGAACTTTTTCCTTGCAGTAATTCTTCGTTTATTACATTAGATGAATTATGTAACATGCGGAATTTTCTTCCGATGAAGATAACACAGATCCTGGTGCCTCTTTAAACGAATATTTAGCGGCGAAGGATCAATTTTTTCATATTGGAGCTCCTGCCTTGATGAATGGAATCGACCATGGGACGTGGACACTGTCCCATTGTAACCAAAACCACCATTATGGAAACACTGGGCTTCCATTCTAATATATTTAAATCAAATTTTATTCAGCTCAAGTAATTAATTTTACATGTATTGTACAGCGATCAATCACACAGTCAAGCTGTAGTTCGTTAAATAGATACTCCTTTTACATTTAATACGAGGCATGTTTTCTTAGGCAAGGACCGTTTTGGAATTAAAAAATGGCTAGGAAAGATATCGCAATAATTTTATTTTTCCATGAGAGCCTGTTTCCTAAGCTACTTTTCGACATAATTTCCGTGAATATTGAGGCACTTGTCATGACCTGGCACCAGTTTTTGAATACTCTCATGATGAAATTCGGCCGCCTGACTTGGAGGTGACTTTGGCGGATCTTCCGCCATATCGCGGAAGATCCGACCCCCCAAAGATCTGGAAGTCGAATTTTCCTGAATAATATATGCAGGTGCATGGCGAACTATCGCCTGTGGGTTTATCGTTGCAGATCGAAGTATCTGAGTGTGGGCAACTTTTCAGGGCAAACCGAAAAATTCATGCGCAAACATGTCGGTTGGCTATTTAAACTAATAGAATAATGAATTGGAAATTGATATGCACTTTAATTTATTATTACGTAGTTAAATTTTTTTCAAAGTTATGTTCAATTTAGTTCGAGTGATAGAATGCGCTATTTCGGGTCCATTTCTGATGCCAGTTACGATTATTATACCAGGTAATTATTTTAATACTTTGAAATACGTAAGTGTTTTACTAGCTTTCCCAGTTTGAACGCTTCCGAAAAGAGGAACGATTAAGCCTTAATGTTACCTTACCTTAATAATGTTCAGGGGATATCGATTAGTTTGCCTGAAAAAATTTTTTTAACGTGATTGTAAAGAAAACGTTTTTTACATGCATGATATAAATCTCCTGCTATCGACTAAAAGTCATATGAACAAAGTGCTTCAAAGCTTAGCAATATTTTTATTTAAAAAGATCCCCTCATAAACTTCTTCATAGTTCATATTCAAACATTTTCATATAGCTGTTGTAGCGTGTTCCATTAATCATGACAAATTTGTTTCAACGAGGCTGATTTGAGGCAATAAAAATAATGAGAAATAAATTTCGATGAAAATTGATCAGCTCCACTATAAAATTTATGTAAACTTGTAAATAAATTGAGGAAATATGGAAGTAACGGCATTTCGATTGCCCGAAAATCATAAAAAGTGGTAAGAGAAACAATGCTTGTCTGTCTTCTTTACAATGCGAGTAATATTCATTTTTCAAATGAATAAAAACTGCGTTTATTCCTCCAAAATAAATATAAATTAATAATCTTTAAACAGTTCCATCACAAATGTGGCGATTCCTCGATTTACCTGGCGATTACAAGCCATTCGTTTCGTAGTAACAGTATGTAGTTGATAGAGCTCGCAATGGTAAGGTGTCATGGGCTGAGGCGTAGGCTCGGACGCGATATTCCCGTGTTCGAAACTCGGAGCTGCCGTTGACGTTTTTCCTGTAAGAGAACTTAGCGGTGAATTACTTGAAACTTCTCATCATTAGTAATTGAATTTGTTAGTTTGTAATTGATATCGCAAGTGTATATATGATGCAAATGTTCGACAGCGAACACTATCTAATCTGACATGTCATAGTAAATAGTAACGTGTCGATGATCTCGGAGAGAGAGAAAAAAATAATTTTAAATTTGTTTTCGCGTAGTCGACAGACGGTTGAACTCAACTGCCGGGCATTTGACAATTAATATGGATTAGACATAGATTAATGTAGATTCGACGTAGATCAATGATGATTTGACATCGATTAATGCAGATTCGACTTCAGCCAGCGTAGATACGACATCGTTCGATGTAGATTATCCGACTCAACAAATTATCGGTTGCAGAAACTTTGAAGATCTGCACTGAATCGGCATAGATTGCCTCTCATAATTCGGTGGTGTGCCCCGCAACATTGCCCCCTACAGTCCCCATCCAAATTGGGCTTTGCCTTCGTTGATCGAGCAGGAATCTGCATCAATATTCTTGATCGAAACACATTAATCTTCGTCGATCGATCACGACCTGATTGCTTGGGATAGTCTTCCCTGTCGAACATTCACATCGTATATACACTTGCGATATCAATTACCAATACCAATATCAATCAAATTAACAAATTCAATTACTAACGATGCAGAGAAGTTACACGTAATTCACCGCAAAGTGCTTTTACCGGATAAACGTCAACAGCAGTTCCGAGATTCGAACGCGGGAATTTCACTCCCGAGTTCACGCCTAAGCCAGTTTGCCCACCAAGACACCTTGTCATACTGAGCTCTATCAATTACCTACGGTAACTACTAAACGAATGGCTTGCAATCGCCAGGTAAATCGAGGAATAGCCACATTTTTGGTGGAACTGTTTAGAAATTATTCAATTTTGTTTGTTACAGGGAAATGAGCGCAGTTTCTATTTCATTGAGAAAGGAATATTAATCGTATTGGATTGGGCAAAATGTTCGTGATTAATAAATTTCATTAGAGGAGACAGACAAGCACTGCTTCTCATACAATTTTTCATGATTTGGGGGCAAGTGAAATGCTGTTACTTCCATATTTCCTCCATTCATTTACATGTTAGTTCTCTAGTTTATAGTTTATATAAATTTTATAATAGAGCTGATAAATTTACATCGCAATTTATTTTTCATTTTTTTCATTGCCTCAAATCAGCCTCGTTGAAAAATTGAGACAAATTTGTCATGATTAATGGAATACGCTAAAGCAGCTATATGAAACCTTTTTGAATATGAACCATGAACAAGTTTACGATGGGATAATTTTGAATAAAAATATTATTATAGTTTTGAAGAAGTTTATACCTACAACTTTTAGTCGATAGAAGGAGATTTAAATCATTTACTAAGATGCAAGTAAATTAAACGCTTTCTGTGCACTAACGTAAAAAAATTTTACAGGCAAACTAATCGATATCTCCCGAACATAATTATGGTATGGATCTGTTTAAACGTTTCTCCTTGCGGAAGTGTTCAAACTGGGAAAGCAAATAAAACACTTATATCAAGGTATTAAAATAATTACGTGGTATAATAAGCTTAACTAGCATCAGAAATGGACCCGTAATAGCGCCATGATGTCATCAGCCTAGCAGCAGCGGCTGTCTGTGGCTGAGCGAAAATTAGAGAAAACGGCGAACGAACTGTTGTGAAAACAGCGAACGAAGTTTCGGAATGATTCGTTTACCTACATTGATCGTTTTAGCTAGTGGAGATGTCTGCAACTAACGCACCGATTTGTTTCAGTGCAACAACCTTATTTCAACGTTGAAACAACGTCGATATTGTTACGTTGAATGATTATTTATTTTTAAACATCCGATCAACGTCGGAATCTGACCATAACTAGAACGGACGTAAAACAACCTTATTTCAACGTTGAAACAACGTCGATATTGGTACGTTGAATGTTTATTCAATTTTAAACGTCCGATCAACGTCGAACTCTGACCAAAACTAGAACGGACGTAAAACAACCTTATTTCAACGTTGAAACAACGTCGATATTGGTACGTTGAATGTTAATTAATTTTTAAACGTCCGATCAACGTAGAAATCTGACCAAAATTAGAACGGACGTAAAAAAACCTTATTTCAACGTTGAAACAACGTTGTTATATGTACGTTGNATAAAGGATGTAAAACAACCTTATTTCAACGTTGAAACAACGTCGATATTGGTACGTTGAATAATTATTTATTTTTAAACGTCCGATCACCTTCGAAACCTGACCGAAACTAGAACAGACGTAAAACAACCTTATTTCAACGTTGAAACAACGTCGATATTGGTACGTTGAATGTTTATTCATTTTCAAACGTCCGATCAACGTCGAAATCTGACCAAAACTAGAACGGAAGAAAACAACCTTATCTCAACGTTGAAACAACGTCGATACTGGTACGTTGAATGTTTATTTAATTTTAAACGTCAGATCAACGTTGAAATCTGACCAAAGCTAGGACGGACGTAAAACAACCTTATTTCAACGTTGAAAAATGGTCTATACTGGTACGTTGAATGTTTAGCTATTTATTAGCATGTTTTTAATGTTATCACACCAACATTCAATGAAATACATATATATAAGTGAACGATTAATGCCCAGAGAATGCATTTCAATTTTCAAGGAGTCGAACAATTCTTTAGCTTATTTTACTGCTCACGCACGCGAACTGCCGTGGTCAAGGTTGCTAAGGCGTCGCGCGGCCTCCAGCGATCCCGGGTTCGAATCCTGCTACGGATGAAAAATAGGTTGTTTCTTCAATGTTTATTCAACTAGAGAATTTGACGTTGCAGCAATGTCGTAGTAGTAAAATTGATTCAACGTTGCATTGTAACGTCAGTACGACGTTTCATGAGAGACGTTGCTTCAATTTTCATTCTAAACCTCTTTTCACCGCGAACTCAACGTCGTAATATGTAGTTGTTTCAACGTCGATTCAACCATAGAATTCAACATTGCAGCAAAGTCGAAGTAGCAACATTGATTCAACGTTGCATTGTAACGTCAGTACGACGTTTAATGAAAGATGTTGCTTCTATTTTCATTCTAAACCACTTTTCACCCCGATCTCAACGTCGAAATAGGTAGTTGTTTCAACGTCGATTCAACCATAGAATTCAACGTTGCAGAAACGTCGTACTAGCAATATTGATTCAACGTTGCATTGTAACGTCAGTAGGACGTTTAATGAAAGATGTTGCTTCAATTTTCATTCTAAACCTTCTTTCATCCCGATCTCAACGTCGTAATGCGTAGTTGATTCAACGTTGATTCAACCGCCGAATGCCTGCTGGGCAGAGTAGTCTGAGGTTTAGTGTTGTGGGAGGTTCAGTGTAGTAAGAGGTTCAGTGTAGTCAGAGATCAGAGCAGTTAGGTATTCAGTGTAGTCAGAGGTTCAGTGTTGGTGGAAGTTCAGTGTAGTGGGAGGTTCAGTGTAGTCGGAGGTTTAGTTTAACAGGGGAACAGTGTAGTAAGAGGTTCGGTGTAGTCAGAGATCCAGAGCAGTTAGGTATTCAGTGTAGTAAGAGGTTCAGTGTAGTCAGAGATCCAGAGCAGTTAGGTATTCAGTGTAGTCAGAGGTTTAGTGTAGGTAGAAGTTCAGTGTAGTGGGAGGTTCAGTGTAGTCAGAGGTTCAGTGCAGTCGTAGGTTCAGTGTTGTGGGATTTTCAGTATAGTCGGAGGTTCAGTGTAGACGGAGGTTCAGTATAGTGTAAGGTTTAGTGTAGTCTGAGGTTCAGTGTAGTCAGAGATTGTACAAAAATCTGGTGGAATTCAGTTTAAAATTTATTAGTCATAATAACCTTCTTTTCTGGCCGGTGTCAAGCCGAACCTGAAGAAGAATCATTGCAGCAAGAATATTCAGATTTCCTACACCAGCCTAACCGCACGGTGCTTCTGCTTCACCTGTGTTTGGCCTAGCAGCTCTCAGCAAGCATACCTGCAGCATCTCGTATCGGCCGCGGTCCTGCTCTCCTCTTGGTCTGACGTATCACTGAGATTTGAGTTTGTGGCCAGACATGGATAACCAAGCCAGCCGTGAATCTATCCTGCGAACTTAATTAAATCTTGTTCAAGTTTCTAGTAGCAAATCCTGCCTTATTTTCCTCAATCGTTGAATTAGTGGCGGTCAATGACTTAGAGAGGAAATTCACAGTCGTCTTCTTTAGATTCAATATTCATTATTTTTTGTATAGAGATTTTGTGTAAGAATATTCAAATAAAGTTGACATTTCCAGACTGTCTCAGAAGGCGCTATATATTATCTGGAGGGAACAATATTATATTTCCGGTTTGTCTAATATATCATTTTCCGTTATTCTTATTTATATCATTTCCGGTTTGTCTAGTATCAGTTAGCGCTAACTAATACAGAAGAGGGGATGAGAAAAGCGCAAATGTATGTGGATGAGAAACAAAACATAAAGTAAGGTATGGCATTTCAAGTCTGTACATAAATTTTTCCATAGCTTTACCTACTCTGTTCTTGAACGCGTTTATACTCGGAGCATCAACGATGTTATTGGGGAGGCTGTTCCTCATTTCGGTGATTCGAAGCAAGAAGAAATGTCGCGTGGATGAGTTATTTTTTAGTTTATAGCCGTGGCCCTTGGTGTCCGCCTTCCCCAAAAGGGGGAATCTTTCTTTACAGAAACGGATTTGTAATCAGCTGATTCTCCAAGCTTTCTCGCTGCCTTCAACACGCTCCAAACCTGTGCAGGAACCTTTACAGTCACCAACAGAAGTCTGCAGGTGTTGGCGGCATCATCCTCCGAGCGTAGCCTTTTGCTCGATCATTGTGAGGGAAAGCTCGCTAAAAGAGATTTCCCGCTAAAATTGTCACGTTAGATCAAGCGCGTTGGTAGCTCAGTTCACTGCTTGTCGAGCCAGGAAGACGCGCGCATCTTGTACGCTCTTCGTTACCAGTCAGCATTGCTTTGCTGTACTGCGGTATGCACCGGTAAGCTGGTTCATGAGAATTAATGCTTAATTTTTGTCTTTGCCGTACTGTTCTGAAATTGTGTCACTTGCGTTTAATTGGTTTAGGTGGGGTTCAATTACGGATGTGAATTAGATGTAAGTTGTGAGATTCAAGGTCTGATTAAACAATCCGTTTGCCAGCTAGTCGTATTTTTAGTCAGTCATGCTTTCCTATTAGTCTATATTTTGTCAGTGCCCCAACAGTCTGCTCGCTTTAACTCCCTAGGGCGGCAGCACCTGTAGCCTGATGCTGACTACGTCCCTTTTGTTTAAGGTACGCCGGTGGGCCTGCTCGGTGGCGCTGACCACGTTACCTTCGGAGCCCTTGTTGTTTTCTTTCAAAGCTGCTAGAGCCAGCTAGTTCTACGCGGGCCAGCACCATCGCGTCAGCGTCCGTCCGCTCTGTTGAGCTGTCAAACCTCAAGTTGAGTTGGGCTCTGCGTGTGTGCGATCTGTCAAACTAAGGAGGAGCCGACACGAAGCTTAGACGTTTTCTGTTAATTCCGTATCCGTTAAGTTTGGATTTAGTGTAGAGTAACGTAATGAGTAAGCACGCACAGTGCCATTGTGTACCCGCAACTTTCAGTTCTTAAGGCATTTATTCATTTTCTTACTAAAGTATTAAAACTTGTTCGCGTTGTCCTTCCTCCCTGCAACGGTCTTGGAGGCCTGCCCTGACAATCATATATCAACAGGCGTGCTGAATGCCTTGCTACAAAAATCTGCAATAAATGCAGTGTCAGCCATCACACGGTCCTTCGTATTAGATTCGGTACTTTCGAGAATACCCGACCAGACAAGGTTAGATTTCCTACGTTCTCACCGAATAATTCAAGGAAGCTTTCGCTAGCGACTTTAGATACATCAGTTCTTAGGTTCTTTACTTCAATTTTCCGTATTTTTCAGTGGAGCTTTTACATCAGTCAGCTCATTGCATAGCAAGCTCAATTTTTCACTCAGCTATAGGCTGCTAGAGCACCGTCTCACTCTAGGAGTTAACTCCATCATTCAACGATTTCGAGTCATTGCCGTGCTTTTCCACTGACTCCTCGCTTTTTCGAGCACGAAGAGTTGGTCTTTCGCAGTCACGGCAAAACCAACAAAGTAATTTAGTTTTATGGAGAAATGAGAACTCATTAGAACTCAACTTCTAAAAGCTAATACAAATGAGATCTTCGCAATGTTCACAGGTGAAAGTTTGAACTTCGTTCAGAGAGATCTCTTTGCAGTACTTGCAAACTTTCAAATCTAGCTGGGCTGAATTTGTTTCAGTTTTTTCTAGAGGCCGTAGAGGTCTTGGTCTTTTCGACTGCCTATTTTATTTTCTTTCCAGCCATTCTATAATGCACGGAGTAGAGCTCTTGAACGAAGAAAAGGACGGAGACAAACTTCAAAACTGAGTTAAATTGAATTGTTGTAAAGTTCCCTCGCAGCTGAGGTAACAGCTGTAGCTGGCGAGGGGAAGACAAGGGTGGGCTGAGGAAATCAAGGGCTCGACGCGACAGGCGGTTGGCGAGGGGAGGGATAGGGTAAAGGGGGTCGCCTGCCGAAGACCACAACTGCCCAGGATGTAATGGACCATCATGATTCCTGCCTTCCGGAACGTAGCTTTCAACACTTCTGGACAATTATATCTAGGCCGTGCGTCGAACCAGCCCTCGGTCGAACGGCCACTCATCGAGGGACGATAAATTTTGGAAAAGAACTATGCTATCTGAAACGTAACCTCAGATGTGGTGAGTGTAAAATTACGTAATTTAATGATGCCAGGAAGATATATTCGATCCGCGGTCTGGTAGTGCACGGCAGGTTTTACGCAAGGCCGGAGGAGGACAAAGCCGAGTGGTTCACGGCTGATTGGTTGATGTCCGGAGAGATCCAAGGCGTTCGATTCAGGGCTTATTGGTGCATAAAATTGTTGGAGAACGGCTGCGCTCCCGGGTAAAGGCAGACGGCGGGGCAGAACAAAAGTGACAGAGCCTGCTCAAGATATTTAGGCCCAACCGAAAGCCAACCGCACAGCACTGCCTTCTCACAAGCTTACCCTCGTTTCTACAAAGGAAATAAGGAAATAAATAGGGAAACACTTTTCATTCATTTCCACGCTTGATTCGCATTTTCTCCCACTTACTTCACTAAAGTTTTTTTACTGAAAGTCATCAGCACGAAATGCATAAATAGAGCTGAACCGGCCTGCGCAACACGCACGTCTGCCTGTCGACACAGCTCAACCGCGAATCGTATTATTCGCGCCTGTCGTATCCTTGGTATCCTCGGTATTTGTTTCGGACGCAGCAGTCCTCCAGAATCACTCCTTTATCCAGAAATCTAAATTATTTAATTGGTTTTGCCGTGAATGGCAAAAACCAACTTTTGGTGCTCGAAAAAGCGAGGAGTCTGTGGAAGAGCACGGCATTGAGTCGAAATCGTTTAATGATGTAGTAAGATGGTGCGCTCACTGAGTGACAAATTGAGCTCATTAATTATGCAATGAGCTGACTGAAGTGAAGGCTCAGCTGAAAAATACGGAAGAAATGGAAGTAAAGAACAGGAGAGAGAGCTGATTTATCTGAAGTCGCCAGCGAAAGCTCACGTGTACTTAACAGAGAACGTAGGAAGGCCAACCTGGTTTGGTTTGGGATTCCCGAAAGTACCGCATCTGATGCGAAGAACCGAGTGATGGATAGCACGGGATTTGTTGTAGAATGCTGCAGCAAGGTACTCAACACACCGATTGATGTTGCTTCGTGCAAGAGGCTACACTCGAAGGATGCTGCTGCCAACACCTGCAGACCTCATTTGGTGAATAAATGATCCTGCTCAGGTCTGGAGCGTGCTGAAAACAGCGAGAAAACTTGGAGAATACGCTGATTACAAGCTAGTTTGCGTAAAGAAAGATTCCACCCCTTTAGAAAGGGCGGTTTTTCGCAAGAAGTGGCAGGAGAGAATCAGGCGGAAAGACTCGGAAAATCATGTCAATTACTTTTAAGCTGTCAAGACAACACCGGCTGCTCATGGTCAGTCAGAGGAGATGGAGGACTAGTAATTAGTAGGAATGATGTCTGTAGATCAAGGCCTGTAAATAATTCAGGAAGTAACCGCATACACCAAAGTGGAAGTGCACAAAAAGTTGTAAAATGTTTTTACATGAACTCGGATTCCGTTTTGAACAAAAAAGTGAACTGTTAATTGTGATTGCAAACGAATGTATAGTCGTTATTAGAATTACAGAAACCCTCCCCAAAAATCACGTCACAATTGCTCAAATTAGGTAGTTACGAATTCCGCGAGTAAATTTAATTCAATATAGTATATGCGTGTTTTTTTATATTAATGTTACATTTTTCTTATCATACTGACTATCTATGTTAACTTTATCCGACCAAAAAGAAGTGATGACCATTAACTGTAGACAACAATAATTGTGCAAAATTGAACACTTTTGATTTTTAATTTATATATTGAGATGTAATGGGGGTGTATGAGTGAATTTGATTTTATATACGATCAATTCAAAATAGAGCGTTAGCAACAATTATTTACTCATACTTTTTGTGTATTTATATGGCGTAAAATTTTTCGTCAGGTCATCGAAAAATCAAACTGCAAAACTCCATGAGGCGTCTACCAAAATTTAACAAGTTTTGATGTTGTGATCTATTCCAAAATTTTTGAAATAATTTGCTTTTTTATCACTGAATTCTGCCATCAAAATTCAACATTTTGTTTAATTTTGAAAAAAAATTGACGTATTCGTGTGAGTGGTATAAATATGGAACTTCCTTGTATATTCATTAGCTCATCTTCCCTTCAGCGCTCCTAAATCTGACACACTTTTTAGCGCTGAATAATGTTGCGTCAAAATATGCTTCAGACTAATCTATGACTTTTTTGGTGAAACTTTTTGAGAAACATTTCTGCCTCAATTGAATATTGATCTAAACTTTAGAACACTCGATATCGAGAACCTCACAACATGCATGTACCAAAACCATATCATATGAGTTCACCTCAGCTAACACGCCTATTGTGACACGCCTACGCCGGGATTAAGGGGACCGACTACCCTCCGAAAAACTTCTACAGTTATTATCCGATCATTGGGAAACTTCACATACATACGTAAAATGTAAAAATAAGAACATTTTGATTATATGAATTTTTCGAAAAAATTGATAGAAAACGTGAAATTCATAGAAAACGGCAAAAAAGGGGTACTTTAGAAAATTTATCTCCTCCTACAAATATCATCCTACAACATCGAGACACGTATCATTCGGTTCGTAAGGACCATACCTAAAAATTTAATGATCATTTTTCTCATTTCCCCCTTAGTTTTTTTATGCGCGTTTTATCCCATTTGTTTCATTTTCCCCCCTTCTCCCCCATATAAAAAACGAACCAGACAGAAATTCAAAAAAATGATCATCAAATTTTTAGGTATGGTCCTTACGAATCGAATGATGTTTGTCTCATTGATGTAGCTTGAAAACTGTAGGAGGAGATTGATTTTCCGTGACAATAAGTTGAACTTTTCAGGACGGCGCGACAAAGTCCCGCGCGCCTCGAAAAAGGCACTCAATGTAGCATGGATACCAAACTACAGGCTTCTGTAGCTTAATCCACTCAAGGATGCTATCAGCAACTTGTAGCGCACCTCTCCGTACAAAGTTAGGAGGTGACTGAGCTCAGATGCCAGATACACCAATATATGTAGTCTTGCCGCTCTAATTTTCTTAGGTCTATTTACTGAAGGAACTCCACCCCCCGCCCCCC
>NW_025938855.1:0-9426 GCF_000764305.2 Hyalella azteca | reverse complement strand
GATTTAGTTAAACCAAGTGACACCGGAAAAGAAGATTTCACCACTACTAGCCGCGCCTCAATCCCCACCTCCACCATTCCTAGATTCGTCAGTACGGAAATGATTCCAACTAAAGTAGAAATTCCCGAAAGAATCGATGGCGAAGAAGGGTCCGGCAATGACGGAGGGGCTGGAGACGACGACGAAGGCAGCAGCTGGTCCGGAGACGATAAAGATACCAAAAGCTTGGACACTGACGATGCCGAAGACTTCTCAGAATATGCTGACTATGCTGACGACGAAGACGGAGGCAGCAGCGGGTCCGGAGACGATAGAGATACCAAAAGCTTGGACACTGACGATGGCGAAGACTTTTCAGAATATGCTGACTATGCTGCCGACGAAGACGGAGGCAGCAGTGGGTCCGGAGACGATAAAGATACCAAAAGCTTGGACACTGACGATGGCGAAGACTTCTCAGAATATGCTGACTTTGCTGACGACGAAGACGAAGGCAGCAGTGGGTCCGGAGACGATAAAGATACCAAAAGCTTGAACACTGACGATGGCGAGTACTTTTCATAATATGCTGACGACGAAGACGTAGGCAGCAGCGGGTCCGGAGACGATAAAGATACCAAAAGCTTGGACGCTGACGAAGGCGAGTACTTTTCATAATATGCTGACGACGAAGACGAAGGCAGCAGCGGGTCCGGAGACGATAAAGATACCAAAAGCTTGGACGCTGACGATGGCGAGTAATTTTCATAATATGCTGACGACGAAGACGAAGGCAGCAGCGGGTCCGGAGACGATAAAGATACCAAAAGCTGGGACGCTGACGATGGCGAGTAATTTTCATAATATGCTGACGACGACGACGAAGGCTGCAGCGGGTCCGGAGACGATAAAGATACCAAAAGCTTGGACGCTGACGATGGCGAGTACTTTTCATAATATGCTGACGACGAAGACGAAGGCAGCAGCGGGTCCGGAGACGATAAAGATACCAAAAGTTTGGACGCTGACGATGGCGAAGACTTCTCAGAATATGCAGACGAAGGTTCGGGTTCAGGACATGGTTCGTTGAAGTTACGTTACAGGCGACCTATCGTTCTTGCCAAGTTGTAAACGAATCCCAGAAATGATTGGATTGTCCAAATAGTGATACACTTCCTGCACGTAGCACTGATACGACCTCTTACCGGGCCAAAATGTGTCAGGATGACCCACACACGGGCAAAAAGTGCATTTCTATGCAGATAAAGTCCCACTCATTTCTCTGTGTGAACCTATAGTCAAGAAAAATACCAACCTTAACATCGGCGATAATCTCGGAGGGGAGGAGGCTTTCGGTAACAATTGACGGACGCAAATGTCATAAAAGTTCTAATTTGTGAGGAATTATTCAAATTATTATGAATTAAAGAATATGAAGGACTGACAGTGAGGGAGTGAGAATAAAGGAAATAAAAGTGTGAGGGATGAATTTGCATGTGTGAGTATGGAGGAAAACTATGCAATTTGATGATTAAGCAGCGAATACGTGAGTAGGATTAGTAAGAAGGGTAAATCTGAAGGATGCGTATAGGGGAAGTGAATGAAAGATGAGTATGAAGAAGTGAATGAATGGATTAGTAACATTGTAGTGAGGAGTATTTTAGTAGCAAGTAGCTAGTCTAATACTATAACAGAACCATCATTATCATTTATTTAGGTTTGCCATTTTTTTCGTCAAATAAATAAATTTGAGATGCGTTTGTGAACCAGCCCTCCGAATTCATAACATTCAAACTTCAGAGTTTAAAATTCCTTTGGTACGTCACTTATTTCAATTAACGTAGCCAGATTTTTGCCATGCGCTGAGGGTTTGACTTGTTCTGTGTTGTTGTTTCTGAGGCGTAGAGAGTTTGCCCACTTACTTTGTATTCATATAAATGCAAGCTTAGCAATAAGGATTCACTGCCTGCGTTGCTACTGATAAGTTTGATCTAGAAAGCTAATGATGAGCTTCACCTAGAAACCTTGGGAGAAGCTCGATCTAGAAAGCGAGGTATAAGCTGGATCTAGAACGCGAGGGATAAGCTCGATCTAGAAAGCAAGGAATAAGTTTAATCTAGAATCAGTGAAATAAGATTCATATAGAAAGCGAGGGTCGAATTTAACATAGAAACCTTTTGATAAGCTAAGAAACCGTGTGAAGTGTTCGCAACCGTGTGATAAGTTTGTGCATGAAATCCCTGTTATTGAGCCTTCCTTCAGACATGAACGCTGTTCTTCCGTTCGCATTCCGTTCTTCCGTTCGCATACCACTCAACTGGCCCCTAGCATACCACTCAACTGGNGAACGGCACACGTCGGATGACAGGACGGCACACGTCGGATGACAGGACGGCACACGTCGGATGACAGGACAGCACACGTCGGATGACAGAACGGCACACGTCGGATGACAGGACGGCCCGCGTCGGATGACAGGACGGCACACGTCGGACGACAAGAAGACAGGCGTCGAATGGCAAGACGACAGACGTCGGATGACCAGGCGACAGACGTCGGGAAAGGTGCTGCCAAGTTCAATGCTCGAATGCAAATAGTTAGGCATGAATAGGAATATTCATGAAGTACCTAAACACACGTGAAGATTAAGGCGCGACCGGCAAAAGCCGGCTACGCCGCTGTATATGGTCACGTCATATGTCCATGGGTTGCATCGTTTTAGACATCCTCTATTGAACACGTGCGTGCGTAAGTTGGTGTTCGAACCTAAGCTTAAACTTTGACATCCATTCCTATTGAACAAAAGACCGTTGCTGATATCGTTTACCGATGTTTACCCAGAGCTATTGCATTTATACTCATCTCAGTACCCTGCCATTTACTTATTAAATGAAATACTTCTATCTGACAGATTGAATATAAGCTCAGTTTATGATTAATTTAAATGCTCTGAATGCTTACAGTTTAGCTAAAAGCTCGTTCAATTTATAGTTACTTTTATAGAAATTCGCTCAGAAACAGTTTACTGTAATCTGATATTCACTTTAGAAACTAACTTTCTCATAATTTGATTCGAGAATATTATGAAAGTTTGATGTAATTAGATATAAGAAAAATATATTTCCTTGTGATTTATGCTGATTTAATATGATTTAAAATCCAATTACAACTTCTTTTAGTAGCTAAATCGTTCAAGGTAATAACTTTTGATGACTTAATTGAATGAAAAAATAAACATGCCGTCACCTACAAAATTCCCATTTCGATGTTTATAAAAGTTTTACATTTAATTTTCACATGTATGTTCATGGGTTAGGCCCATTCTCCATCATTCATGGTTCAGACTATCTGGCCGGGATATACGTTGAATAGCTAAATATAGAATTTCTCACTATATTCATCTTTTTCTTTTATCAATTTTGCTAAAAACGGATGACGCTCACACATTTTGAGCACGTACGTGCTCATTATCAAAGTATCTGTTCTTATTCAGTATTTGGCTTAGATGTGCTTTTATACAACAAATCTTTGAACCAATTGTAAGAATTGTAAGAATAGAAAACTATAATCAGTTTATTGCGGCAACATTTATTGAATCGTTGAGCAAATTGAAGACAACGCCTTTTGTTCTTGTCACGTGAATTGGATGTTTTGGCTGCTCATAGTTCAGACGTGATAAGTTCAACCTCTTGGAACCGTGATGGTGCCGACGTTCATGTTATTGTTGCAATCTCACATCTTGAGAGCCTGAGCCAATATCTAGCCATTACTCCTTAGTCCATGCGTCGCACAACTTCAGGTCTTCAACACCAGTGGCCTGTGGGCTGTGCCCGTGCAAGTGTGCATAGTGGCAGTGCAGAGTTATTTAGACTCTTCCTCTAGTTCATTTTTGAATCCTTTTAAAGTAGACCTGTAAAGTATCATGGATACCAGCATTATCATACATAAAAAATCTGTTTACATCTTGAGTAGATGATGAAATTGAAAATTAATTGATTGCCACTATGCAGGCTGTGGTTATCTACTAGGTAGATTCAAAAATACTGAGTCAGCACCTTATTTCAACCTGGTAAATGTAAAAAAACTTTTATGAGAATAATTATTGATATAAATTATTTGTTGATTTGCTGGAAAAATAGTGAACTTGAGAATCTACTTTGAAGTTTGGTGGCAGGCCAACGTAGAATTGTAGTAATTGTGGTCTGTGGATTTTGTTCATATACTTAAAATTAATCCAGCCTGGTTTCTCGATCAGGTCAAATTTTCCAAAATATCTGCTAAAAATAAAAGTATGAAATGAAAATTTAGTTTATTATTCTTGGATCCAATGTGATATGTGTGCCTGTTCAATACTCGTATGTTTTCTCTTGAATCCACCTTGATGAATAAATTAATAATATTTTTGATATAGTAATTGATATGATTGTAACTTGTACGCAAGACGGGCACGGGATTTTACTTATTCATTGGATTTTCACAAGAAATAACAACCACAAACCATGTTCTATGAAGTACCAAATTCATTCATCTTCAGCACATGTCAGACTGTCAGATGACCCATCAGAATTTGAATGGGAATTGACAACTAAAAATGATCATGAGCAGTTTTGAGCACATGAGCACTGATGACAAAACATCAAATATTGACCTGTAGAAAAATGGCTGCAATACCGTCAACTGGACTGACTGGCGACCGGGGTCACCAGGGTGATTTTGGAAAATGTTTATGAATTTGTTTTGCTGCCCGGTGGCCAAAGTCACCCCAGTAGACGGTAATACTGGAAAAAGCATTTATCAATTGATAGTCTGGTATATCATTGAAGATAAATTAAAATGTAAAAGAAATTGGTTCTGAGAATTTTACTCCTTCATTCCCTCCAAACTGGGAAATTGGGCTAAAGAGTGAGACTCCTGATTGTGACCTGAAAATCTTGTTTAGAGCACCCATGCCTGGCATAATATAGTGGCATAAATTATTTATGAAAATTAACCTCCTTGACACAATTTCACAGAAGTGAGTCAGTATAAATAAATATGTGCTGCTTAGAAAAAGGCATACCTGGCATGGCTTTGAGATGCCTCAGTTCTTTGACAATATCTTGGATGAGCATTTTAAACAAATAAATTTATCCCGTAGTATAGTGTTCGGTGTATGATTTTGACAGGTATGACAATGATTTTACAATATTAAATGTACATTGAAAACAGTTGTGCTTAAAATTTTTAATAAATGCTCTGTAACATATCATACTACCAACTTATACTGACACCTTGGCAATTTGGTAAATAATGAGAATGTGGAGTTTGTATGCACAGTCACATGCTAGATGTGAATGAGCTACGCATTGGCATTCTATGCAAGACACTGGCTGCCATTGCCCGCTCACTCACTCCCCGACAAATATTTGATTGTTGATGGTCCGAAATGTCAATTTTTTAATAGTCCACTTTCAAATAAAAATGCCATGAGGTCGCAAAGTTATAGGAAGTGGCCAATGAATAATATGGAATGCTGTTCAACTATTCAATGAACTGAAAGAAGTTGCAAGCCTGCAACACAAGAAATTACTTTTCTAACTATTTGTTATATTATATTTGATTTGAAATGATTCATACTTTCATTGTGAATTCGGAAATTTGAGAGAGCATGAGAATTCAAAAAATTGAGAAAATTGTGTAGCAGTAATAAAATCTGAATTTGTTCCAATTTGAATTGCTAACATGATACCCACTTATCCCTCTTATTTCCAGCAAATTGCCAATGAAGAAAGTAATCTAGCTGAAACTTGATAAACAATAAACTGGCTTTATTTACAATTAAGAATTTGTCTACTCTCATATGCATATACATATTGAGAGTGGTTACTCATTGGTGAATCATTCAAAATATGTTGAGGTCAACTTCCAAGATAACACCCATACCCTAACAAAATTCGGGTATGCATCAGCCTCCGCCCCAGAGTTGCTGTGTTCGCATGAGAGAGTTATTGTGGGTCAGTTGGCCAACTGATCGCAATCAGCGACTAGTCAGAACCTCCTTGCCGAATTTATAGTCTCCTGAGAGTAGGGTAAGAGTTGGCCACCAGGCGCTTGTTAGCTGTCTGATTCGGGGACCGGAATGTAGACCGAAAAGCGGACATATGGAAGCTGGTGGACTATGCTCCCCGAGTCCTAGGCGTTCCTTAATCCAGAGCCGCCCTCGGCTCTAAATTTTGTTAGGGTAATAATGACAGGTCCATAATAATTAAAGTTCATATAATTGAGTTGTGATTTGAAATTGATTTCCTGTCCATACTTGATTATGTGATTCATTTTTCATTTGCTGGAATACACACCTTATTTCTCATTAATTTATTCTCCAGACTACTTCTCAATGACAGTGTTGTGATCGGCATACCGTATAATAATTGTTTGTTTAGTTGAATCTTTATTTTTCTCTGTTATTCTGCACTTCTGAAATGTTCTAAGCCCATCTTAAATTTTATTAATTCTTAACGTATTTTTCTCAATTATTAGTTAGACTTAAGAACTGAAAAAATGGTTCTTTGGAGAACGACGCGTCCGTAGTTAGGGAGAATTTTCGATACGAGTTAGTTAGTTAGAGGAAGCCGTTGGTGGAAGTCGCATGTACACAGTGTAAAGTCTATGAATTTAACGGCGAAAATTACTGTCTTGTTTTTATCCTCCGCAACAAAGTGTACTACCGAACTAGACGATCACACAAGGCTTTTATGAAGTGGTAGCCACGTATAGACCTGTCTCTTATACACATCTAGATGTGTATAAGAGACAGAATCTATGCTACTGCCACGTCTGCCAGTATGCCCAACTTAAGATGACTCCACCAGATGCACCAAAGCAAGATAGAAATGTAAGGTAAGCAGTAAGCACCACATTAAGTGTAATTTTAAATTATCTTAAAAATTTGTTAATCCAATCAACAATCATAGCTGCCATTCATGCAATCTGTAGTCTGATCAATATAGTATTAATTCTTTTTCATAGAAGTCACAGAGAATTTCTGATATCATCAAGTATATTTATTACATTCCCATCCATAAGCTTAAATTCAATTTTCATTCCACTTTTTTATATGATCACCCAAGATTCGGAGTCAAGATCAAGTTGTGTTCATAATTATTGTTGTCTGAAAATTTGTGAATAATCTGTAGCAATTTGTTTGCAATTGTGCAAGATATATTGGAAATTTCCTTCCTAGTTTACATGTAAAAAATGTTGAAATTTTTTTGTGAATATCACTGCAGGCTAATACCTGTCTCTTATACACATCTAGATGTGTATAAGAGACAGCCTTATAGGAATGCTGCAGCTCATGATATGGGCGTTAGAGCTCTGCTGCTCCTGCTATTAAAGGTGGCACTTCTTCAGTTATGCCGCGAGCGTCAACTTGAAGCTCCCTCATGAGGAAAGAAGAGTTGCCTCTTGCCTTCAGGTTGTTGCTCTGCAGACTGTCACAGAGTGTAATCTATCGAGGAACGTCATTGCTCTGATGAAGATGCTCATGACTCGAACATTGCCATAGAGTTCTCGATGGCAAGACTCCATGATAACTGACAAGAGACAGCCGACCAAGATCAAATTCGCCACCTTGCCTGCGTGCCTCTTGATAGAGCGTGAGTAATGAAAGAACTTCATTGCAATGAGTTTACTGTAATACTTCAGACTGAAATATTAGCAGTATTTGATACCCTGAGTGAAAATAAATTATTTAGGTAAATTCTTTCCTCTTTATCACCCTGCCGAGAAAACATGAAAGTATGGTCTGTGAAAAAATCTTGTTAATTGATTAAAATTGATGATGATTAGTGTAGTATTGTAAGCCCATTCCGTACAACTGACAGGCATGCATTCTTTCTTTGAGCCTAGTCATTGAATTAGAAGCCTTCGTCCTCTATGTCCCTGCGAGGTGGTCTGAGCTACTTAGGTTGCAGAGCACGACTCTAAGGTATGAGTTTGACGAGGTTAACTATTGTTTTCTATATTTGTTATTAGTGAAGGTTATATCGTGCTAATATAGTCAGATTATTCATTCATTGGTGTTAATTGTAAGTATTGTTATCCGTCCTCTAGGGCACAGCGGAGTTCTTCTCCTCTCGCGATGTAGCTGCGCAGCTCCACAGTCTCTTATCGACCAGCGTTCCGCTGTTTACTAGGGGAGTGTGCCGATTGTGGTCTCTCTCATTCTTTTAGCTGCCAGCATCGGGAGTGGCCACCTGTTATGCGCCTTGTGAAATCTCGGATGAAGCTGTCTGTGGTTTTCCAAGCGGACAATTATCGTCAAGTGTCAGTGTTTTCTAAGCGGACAATTATCTACAGTGCTTTCCAAGCGGACGATTTTCGTCAGCCGTCAGTGTTCGCACGACTGGAACCTATTGTAAATCGTCTGTGTCTGCCTAATGGAACCTATTGTAAATCGTCTGTGTCTAACGAATTGAACCTATTGCAAATCGTCTGTTTGCTTAGTGGGAGAACATCGTACGCCATTTGTGTTTACCTACTGTTGGGGCATATTTTTAGCCGTTGTGCTAATCTAGTGTAGGGTAATTTTTAAGTCTGTGTTTACTTAGCACTGGGGAATTTAGAACCGTCCGTTACCCAGTGTATGGTGTTCCGAGCCGTCTGTGTTTACCTAGCGTAGGATATTTCTTAGCCGCGCGTGTTTCTTAGCCGTCTTGGGTTTTCCTAGCGTAGGATCTTCTTAGCCGTGCGTGTACCTAGAGTAGGGAATTTTAACTGCCCGTGTTTATAAGTTTGATGGTCGTGTGTTCTTTTAGCTTCCGTAATAAAGATTTATAACGTAGATTTTAACTTCATTTTTTTGGCCTTCTACTAGAGTTTTGGCTTTGATTTATTCCACTATCCCGTCGGGATAGCCAGTGTATGTTAATCTCCCGCAACAGCGACTCCTCTCATTACGTCGCTACTCTCATTATTGCTCTCAGATAACTCTTATGCGCCTCTCTGCTTAATAGTTACGATAATTAGACTTTTAAAGATCTTTTGTTTATTGAACCTTGAGATAACAATCTCACATATGGGGGCTTGTCCGGGAATTTCTTGTTTATCCTAAATTTACGTTCTGTCAATATACAGAAGTTCAAATTACCAGATTAGTCCAAATTTCTTACCATGGATTCTCAGTATATAATTGATGGGAAAGGATTGGGATATTCAGGGGAAGAGTTGCGCAAATACGTACTTGGGTGTAAAGAGGAGCAGAGGTTGAGAGAAAGACAAAAGAGGGAGAGAGAAGAAAGAGGGAGAGAGAAGAAAGAGGGAGAGAGAAGAAAGAGGGAGAGAGAAGAAAGAGGGAGAGAGAAGAAAGAGGGAGAGAGAAGAAAGATGGAGAGAGAAGAAAGATGGAGAGAGAAGAAAGAGAGAGAGAGGAGAGGAAAGCTGCAGAAGACTTGCAACGGGAAATCAGAG